>NW_022045691.1:842500-847500 GCF_003285905.1 Drosophila hydei | reverse complement strand
TATGTACAAAGGTCACGGATTTGAGAGCTCTTTGAAGCCTTTACTACAAAAAGAAACTTCTTAACTGAAGCATATTTACTAGAAGGAACACGTGGGAGCGGAACGCTAGGGATTGATATATGTATATGTTATATTGGTTGATAATATATTTTGATTAGTTTTCTTATCAGCTGCAAGAGTATTGCAACTTCGGCTTGCCAAAGTTCGTCTGTGCTCGCTGTGCTTTTTTTGTCTTTTTCTTTTTTTAACTTTTTTTTTTTTCATTTTTTAATAATTTTTTTTTGTTGGATCGTGTTTTGTTTGTTTAGTAACGCCGACCGCTGCCGCTGCTGCCACTGGCGCAGCCACCGTCGCTGCTGCCGCTGGCACCGTCGGCGGCCCAACGCTTGCGCCTGGCCTCCTTGGCCGCTTGCATTTGGGCGGCGACGCGACTGGTGCTGGGCGCCATATCGAAGCTGGCATACAGCTCCACCTCATCGTCGGTGGCGTCGCGAGGCGTTTGCTGCAGCTGCTGGTGTAGTTGCTGTAGTTGCTGTTGTTGCTGGTGATGCTGTTTCTGTTGCTGCAGTTGCTGCTGATGTTCAAGGGCGACGGCAACGGAGGCCATCGCATAGGCGCGCGCATCCAATTGTAGGGTAATGCCGCTCGCAATCGAACTGGTTATGATGCCTCCGCCACCGCCGCCGCCACTACTAGCAGCAATTGGCGTTAACAGTCCGGTGGTTTTGTAGTCGGTGTCCGCGGTGGTTGCGGCAGTGGTTAGGGCGAGCGCCAGCGGCTGTTGATCCAAATCGAAACTCACATTCTTACTGTCTCATCCACCCCGATGGACTTGCACGTTGGCCTCGGCAGACTCTTGCTGTCGCAACTGCTGACGGTACGCATCCAGCTCGGGCATGCGATAGGTGCCGAGATTCACCTGCACCATTAGCGTCTCCATGATCCGTTCGTTCTTCATCGACTTCGATGGCAGCACAACGGTGAGCAGTTCGCTGGGCGATATGCGGCACAGGTTCAAATCACGTGTCAAACGCTCCATAATGCACTCGAACTCGAACTGCGTATCCTTGTTGGGATGGTTCTTCAGTTTGGCCACCTTGTGCTGGGCCCAGGCGAGCATCGCCTCAAATTTGCGTATCTCCGGCGTTTGCAGCTCACGGCACATTATCATCTGCACCATCGACTCGGACAGATTGAGGAATTCCGGGCACTTGAACAAGGAATGGGCCTTGCTCTCCACGAACGACAATATCATGTTGACCAGCTCTGAGGCGGATGTGTAGCGCCAGTAGTAGTTCTCCAACGATATGAGCATCGGACAGACGACCTCGATGCGCAGGAACTGCTTGCAATGATGGAAGCACGCCTGCAGCAGCTCCGGCAAATCGTAGTGTTCTGCGGCGCACAGTAAACCTGAAAGGAAATAAAGAAATTCAAATAAATTTGTTGTGGAAGCTATGTTTTTTTCCCATCGTTCATCTTCATTTTTTTATTCCTGTTCCATCGTTCCTATTATATTATAGCATTGCATGCGTGTTTTATTCTTCTATGTGCCTTTTCCATCGTTCCCATTAGGTACTAATAACATTGCAGGGAAGTTAAGCATAGATATATAAGCTGTATCTGCTTCCTGCCTGCAGTGTTCCTTTTTCATTGTTCCCATTAGAAGGCAACAAAGATACAAATAAAGGAGAAACTGTTTTGCATATTTTTTTCTAAGGAACATAGGAAAAGCTCTCTACGTATCTTTTTAATGCTTCAATTACAATCTTCCCTCTCTATGTTTCTTTCCCATCGTTCCTATTATAATTTATAGCTCAACATTTTTTGCAATCTGACTTAATACAGATCGTCAAAAACATTTAAGGTCTCTCAAAGATTTGTTCCAAGCAAAAAGTCAAGTTCTGTTTCAATGCCAACTGTTTCTCAAATAGACACTTTAATTTTGCTAAAATTAAGTTATATCTTAACATTTCACTCACTAGCCTTCACTGGAACAATACCAGTGCTGTAGAAGCACGTCTACATTTGTTTCAATTCCAACTGTTTCACACGTGGTTTTTGCTTACCTGGTATGGAGACACAGGTCAAGGGACAGGTGCCCGTATGCAGATAGTCGAGTAGCACTCGAAACGTATCTGGATCGAATTCGATGATGTTGAATTCCGTTTGGGCCAGCTTGGCCCGGTCCACCTTTTGGGCGTCGGCGCAAACGGAGAGGCGTGGCACGGCCAATTGATTGCTGCCCGGCTTGTCCTTGTCCTTGTCTTTGCTATCTCTGTCTGCCAGGTTTTCAAGTTGGTTTTTTTGTTCGGTTTGGTTTTTTTTTGGTATTACGGTATTTTGGTTTTTCGTTTTTTTTTTGGTGGTTTTGGTATTTTTTAAGATTTTTTTGTTTTTTTTTTTGCGGACGCGACATAATTTGAACAAAATGAAAATCAAAATCAAAATGAAATATAAATAAAATTTAAGTGCGAAATAATATTAATTGCGGGTCGTTGGATAATTCGCACGATTGTTAAGAAATCAAGTGGGAGAGAGAGATAAATGGAGAAAGAGCGAGAGCGAGAGAGAAGGAAGGGAGATTGGCGGTTGGGCAGGCGCGTTTGATGAAAAAATGACAAGAATTTCGAATGTTGTTTCATTAATTTGATGAAAATTTTGTTGTTTTTTTTTATATAAATCAATTTTAAATATGGAACAAGATTGTATAGAAACAGAAAGAGAGAGAGAGAGAGAGAGAGAGAGAGAGAGAGAGAGAGAGAAAGAGCAATAGTTGCAGTGTGATGAATTATGTGAATTTTTTTAGTTAGTTCGAATATCAGGCAAATATTTGATAAATATTAATTTTGAAAAAATGTTGCGAATTGGTAAGTTTTGAGTGTGTTCGAATTTTCGATGGTGGTGAGTATGGAGAGTTGAAAAATGGCAAGTGTGTTGAGTATTGTGGCGGCAAATGGGTGTAGGATGAGCGTTGTATATGAGGTTGTATAAGAGGTTTATGTATTGGTGTTGTATAAGTGTTGTATAAGTTGTAAGTGTAATATAAGTGTTGTATAAGTTGTTGTAAGTGTAATATAAATTGTTGTAAGTGTAATATAAGTGTTGTATAAGTTGTTATAAGTGTAATATAAGTGTTGTATAAGTGTTGTATAAGTTGTTGTAAGTGTAAAATAAGTGTTGTATAAGTGTTGTATATAAGTGTTATATAGATAATATTTACAATGTTGTATAAGAGTTGTATAAGTTATTTACATATATTATATACAGGTATATGAATGTTGTGTATAAGTGTTGAATAATTGTTGTATTTAAGTGTTGTATATATGTAATATATAAGTTATTTACAAATATTATATACAGGTATATGAATGTGGTGTATAAGTGTTGTATAATTGTTGTATATAAGTGTTATATATAGGTAATATATACAATGTTGTATAAGAGTTGTATAAGTTATTTACAAATATTATATACAGGTATATGAATGTGGTGTATAAGTGTTGTATAATTGTTGTTTATAAGTGTTATATATAGGTAATATATACAATGTTGTATAAGAGTTGTATAAGTTATTTACAAATATTATATACAGGTATATGAATGTTGTGTAATTGTTGTATAGGTCATTTACAAGAGTTTAATAAGTATAAGTTAGTATAAGTGTTGTATAAGAGTGGCAAGTGTTGTTTAAGTTGTTGTAAGTGTTGCATAAGTGTTTAATAAGTAAGTATACGTATTGTATAGTTTTTATAACAGTTTTCAATGTTGTATAAGAGTTGTGACAGTGTTCAGTGTTGTATAAGAGTTGTACAAATGGCGTAGAAATGTTTTATTGGGTCGTATAAGTGTTGCATGAGTGTTGCACGATTGTTGTATATGTGTTGAGTGGTTGTTGTAGAAGAGTTATTATGCAAGAGTCGTATTGATAATGTTTAAGAGTTGCATAAGTATTTTATAGAAGTTGCATAAGAGTTGCGAAAAACAGGTGCATAGGAAATTGAATTTGGTGCAATATTTTATTATTTAAATTTAGTTTTCAGATATAGCAAGGAGTCAGACAGTGGATAGTGTTGGAAAATATTGAGAAGGAAACATCAACGTCGATACAATATGATTATGATACACAAGTCCGATTGGAGGGCCAATTATATTTGATGGTGTTATTGAGAGAGGCGAGTATGCATAAGGCAGCAGGTGGCGTCCAGGGTATTGAAGGCAAGGAATGCCAATTATCAAATAGCAAATATGAAATCAAAACAACAGAGGAAAACGAAAAAAGTAAAGATTTTATTGTTGTTGTTGAGGAGTTGGAAGATGGGCAAGAACGATAACGATAACGATAACGATAACGGCAGCAGAGTGCCCCCAAAATACGGTAGACACAATTTACATATAAACAGATCACGCATCATATAATATTTCCATATCAATCAAATTTATATATATATATCATATATTATATATGATATATACATATATATATATATATATATAGTATGTATATATATCAGGTATAGAGTACGTAAGTTTGAGAGGTTAAGGCGTGCGACGTGCGTTATTTGCGTTGTTTTATTGTAGTAGAAGAGTTGTTGGTAGCCAAGTTGGTAGTAGCAAGTATATATATTACGGGAAAAACAGGCAGTTACGAGGTTACGAGGTTACGTAGTGTTACGTAGGAGCGCAGCCAAGACGTTAGTTAGTAGTTAGTATAAATTTACGTGTGTGTGTGTGTGTGTATTATATATACGGAAAATCAGGTATGTTTACAAAAGAGAGCGCATAGAATGTGTGAGAGAGAAAGAGAGAGAGAGAGAGACAAAGAGAAAGAGAGAAAGAGAAAAAAAAGGACACGCATCGATATTGTTGCATTGCATTATATGAAAACTCTTACTCGAACAATCTGTTGATGATATCCATTTCTTTTTATCGTCCGGATTCAGCTGATTCGTATTCTTGTTGCGTATGGATCGGCCCCAGCCAGCGGTGATCGTGCCAAG